>NC_134689.1:370467842-370512842 GCF_050947455.1 Rhinoderma darwinii
ACATGCTGCGGATTAAAAAAACGCACTCTGGTCAATTTATGAACGTTTTGTTTTTGTTGTTTTTTTGTGCAGCGTGTGAATGAGATTTGTTAAAATCTCACCTACTTTGCTGCTACTGTCATACGCTGCGGATTTTCCGCAATTTAAACAGTTGCGAAAAATCTTCAGTGTTTATGCTACATTGCTCATTAATAAAAAATATTTAAAAAAATTTAAATAGTCAAAAAACAATACATATGTGTTGTTTTTTAATATTTTTTGTTAATGATCATTTTGTAATTGATTAATTGTTGACATGTATGTCATGTCCCTATATATACCTGTTTATTTTCACTTTTACTTTGCTTGAGAAAAGTTCAGGACCGAAACGCATATGGATTGAAAAAACCACTTGTTTCAATTATGCAATTTGGAGTGCTCTTTTTTATTATAGACAGACAGACAGACAGATAGATAATGGATATCTTTCAAGCTACAATGCCAGCAGAATTGTATATGAAATAAGGAAATGCCAGAGGGATTAGTGGGCACTGTGCCAATTATGCAACTTTTCTGCTTTAGATATCTACATAAGTAGCGAAGGGAAAATACATGCAAAGCTTTAGAAAAAACATCTTGGAGGTCACATACAAGTTTAAGGCCTCATACACATGGCAGGGCTGTATGCAGTGCCCCCTGTAAATAGTGCTACATGCACTGCCCCCAGGAGGCTGTATAGCTAACACACAGGCTGTGTACTACGGAGCCATAGACACTGCATGTGCCACTGTAGGGTTCTTCACACGGCACAGTATTACAGGGTTATTCAGAAGTGATGCTTCTAGGGCAAAAGAGCATCATAACCCAACTATGACAATCTATAACAAAGAGTAAGTCAGATCTGATAGTTGCTCCTTACTTTTTCTTAGCAACACTCTAAGTCTATCAATGGGTCTATCTCCACCAAATAATACAAAGATTCCGTTTTAGAGATCTGCCCTCTCTAACCCTAAGGATTTCTTACCAATGATCTTTTTACCTTGGGCCTCCCTCTATGACCCATTGTGGCCATACATTTCCCTTGCAGTGACTACCTGGCAGGGTTTGGCTTCACCTGGCAAAATCAGCTGTTTGCTAAGAATACCGGAATCTGAACCCATGGCGATCGCCAACGCAGTTCCAATATGGAAGTAGTTGTCTGTGATGAGACAACCCCTTTAACAAAGGTTCTCCTGTTCAAAGATTATGTGGGGGGTTCTGGGGTTTCTAGCTTGTCCCTGCACATACGGTAAGACAGTTGTCGCAGAGCTAATACGTAGGGTTGATTAAACTGGCTGTCATGACACTTCTCAAGCCTTTGTCCCAGAATTTTACGTCTATACTCTACAGAGTCTACACAGAGTTTATGTTTGACTATATTCTTCTATATCTTACTCCCCACCATGGAAAATGTTATTTTTACTGGGAACAAAAGTTAAGCTCGGAGCAATAAACAGATCAGTTTCACGTAAACAGCAGACTTATTAGAAACACATGTTCATTCAATACTTATCTAACCAACCAGACTGCAGATTAACCTGATCTCTGCTGGGTGCAACAATCTGGGGTCAATACATGGGTTACATATCCCAAAGCATGAATTGGGAGATGTTGCAAAGTTTTAAAGTAATGTGACCAGAAATGAAAAATGGCTGATATTTAGGCTGATGGAGATGTCCTATTCATGCGTGATCAGGAAAGGGACATTACTCATGAGTAGGGATTGTATACACTGTTCAGTCATAACATTCAATCACCTGAATATTATTGTGTGGGTCCCCCTTGTCACCAAAACAGCTTTAAATCCGTCGAGGCATGGACTGCACAAGGCCTCTGAAGGTGTCCTGTGGTATCTGGCACCAAGACGTTAGCAGAAGATCATTTATGCCCTGTTAGTTGTGAGGTGGGGTCTTCATGGATCAGAATTGTTTTTCCAGCACATCCAACAGATGCTAGATCAGATTTACTCCTGGGGAATTTGGAGGCCAAGTCAACACCTTGTGCTCTGTCATGTTCCTCAAATCATTCCTGAACAATTTTTGAAGAGTGTCAGGGCGCATTATACTGTTTAAAGAGGCCAAATGCTATTCGGCAGAGGAGTAGCTAGGTTCTCCTGCACCCGGGGCAAAGATTCAGTTTGGCACGCCCCTCCCCCTAACTTTTTTTTTTTACATCTCCTTCCCCCTCGCCATGTTTGCTTTCTCTACCAATCAATGAGTTTCAATGTAACTCGAGCATAAAAACATTTGTATATTTTACAAGCAATATAGTTCTATAAGGGAGTTAACATAAGACGAAATTAAAAGAAAATAAATTAAAGAGGTCAGTGCCTGACTAAAACAGATTGTATAACTGAGGCTAATGAGAATATATAGTGACATAATGAATTTTCTCCTCTTGTAGATAGTGCCACATGGCTCCCTGTAGATAGTGCCGAGCACACCCCTTGTAGATACTGCCACACAGCCCCCCTTGTAGATACTGCCACACAGCCCCCCTGTAGATAGTGCCACACCCCCTCTAGATACTGCCACACAGCCCACTTGTAGATAATGTCACACAGCCCCTTGTCGATACTGCCACACAGCCCCCTTGTAGGTACTATCACACCCCCTTGTAGATAGTGCCAAACACATCCCCCTGTAGATAGTGCTACACCCCCTGTAGATAAAGCCACACAGCCCTCCTTGTAGGTAGTGCCACACACCCCCTGTAGATAGTGTCACCCTCCGTGTAAATAAAGCCACACAGGCCCCCTTGTATATAGTGCCACAAGCCCCCCTTGTAGTTAGCGACACACAGCCCCCCTTGTAGAAAGTGACACACAGCCCCCCTTGTAGAAAGCGCCAGACAGCCTCCAAACAAATAAAAAAAACTTGTACTCACCTGCTCCCTTCTAGCTGAGCCCCTGTATTGGGGAATACTGTTGTCATGAAGAAGTGTACTTGGTCTGCAGCAATGTTTAGGTAGGGGGTACATGTCAAAATAACATCTACATGAAGGTCAGGACCCAAGGTTTCCCAGCAGAACTGTAATGGCAGGAAGGAGGTGAAGGGAAAGTGAGCCCTAATCTACCCACCGCCCTGTCCCTGCCTACTTGCAACGACCCGCCCTAGGCGACGGGGTACAACTGGGCGGCGGTCCCTACGCTGTCTAAGTGCACGGGAGAACAAACAGGGAACACGCAAGGGAAGGGGCAGTAGCCACGGAACGCCGCGAGGAAACAGAGCGGTGAATGAGTAGTCAGGACCAGGATGAAGTGGAGTATACCAAAGTGAGCACGGAGAAGGAAGCAAGCCAGGGGCAAAGCAAAGCAGGTTAAGCGGAACTGCAGCAAGGCAGAAGCACGGCAGAAGCAGGCTGGAGCAAGCAGCAGTGAGGCCAGGAATCCAGAAGAATTACAAGCACTGAGGAAGAGAACACGGCAGGTAATAAAGGACAGGGGGCAGAGCTAACTCCGACTGACCAGGCCGCGATAGGCTCTCCCACTCCTGAGCCTGCCACCCTGGTTGGTGGGAGATGGTGTCAGTCGAACAGGTCTGGCCTCAGGTGTGGATTGATTAATCCCAGGAGTATACCTAGACGTAGTACCTGGCAGATCCCTAACAGTACTCCCCCTTTTATGAGGGGCCACCGGACACTTACTAAGAGGACCCGGTTTAGTAGGAAAGAGAAGGTGGAACCTCCTGATCAATACCCCAGCGTGAACATCACGGGCAGGTACCCAAGTCCTCTCCTCCGGCCCGTATCCTCTCCAATGGACCAGGTACTGGAGGGAGCCCTGGACCATCCTACTGTCCATAATCTTGGCCACCTCGAATTCCACCCCCTCAGGGGTGAGTACGGGAACAGGAGGTTTCCTCGAGGGGGACCAGGACGGGGAGCAGCGTTTAAGGAGGGAGGCATGGAAGACGTCATGTATGCGAAAGGATGGGGGCAGCTCCAGACGGAAGGATACAGGGTTGAGGACTTCAATGATCTTATAAGGTCCAATAAATCGGGGAGCAAACTTCCTGGACGGGACCTTAAGGCGCAAGTTCCTGGACGACAACCAGACCAAATCCCCGACGACAAACCGGGGGTTAGCAGAACGTCTACTATCCGCCTGAATCTTTTGTGCGCTCTGGGACGCCTCTAGGTTCTTCTGAACCTGGGCCCAGACAGTGCACAGTTCCCGATGAACATCCTCTACCTCAGGATTATTGGAACAACCAGGGGAAACGGAGGAGAACCTTGGGTTAAACCCGAAATTACAGAAAAACGGGGAGACCCCTGACGAGTTACTGACCCGGTTATTCAGGGAAAATTCAGCAAGGGGAAGGAATGAGACCCAATCGAATTGACAGTCAGAGCTGAAACACCTTAAATATTGTTCCAGGGATTGGTTAGTCCTTTCCGTTTGGCCATTAGTTTCGGGATGGAAGGCGGAGGAGAAGGACAGATCAATCTCCAACTTTTTACAAAAAGCTCTCCAAAATAAGGAAACAAATTGTACCCCTCTGTCAGAAACGATATTGACTGGGGCCCCATGGAGACGCAGGATGTGTTTCACAAACAAAGAAGCTAACGTCTTGGCGTTAGGTAGCTTCTTAAGGGGCACAAAGTGGCACATCTTGCTGAAGCGGTCTACTACCACCCACACCACCGACTTGCCCTGAGATGGAGGCAAATCGGTGATAAAATCCATGGAGATATGGGTCCAAGGTCTCTGGGGAATGGGCAAGGAACGTAGTAGGCCCGCAGGTCGGGACCTAGGGGTTTTGGACCTAGCGCAAACCTCACAAGCGGCGACGTAAGCCCTAACGTCTTTAGGCAACCCAGGCCACCAATAGTTTCTGGTAATGAGGTGTTTGGTGCCCAAGATGCCAGGATGACCAGATAGAGCGGAGTCATGGTTTTCCCTGAGTACCCTTAGCCGGTATTGCAGGGGAACAAACAGTTTGTCCCCAGGGACGTTCCCGGGAGCTGCACCCTGATCAGCCGCGATATCAGAAGCTAAATCAGAATCCGTGGCAGAAACGATTATACCAGGGGGTAAAATACAAGCAGGATCCTTCTCGGAAGGAGGATTGGCCATGAAACTACGTGACAGAGCATCAGCCTTAATATTCTTGGACCCAGCCCTATAGGTAACCAAGAAATTAAATCTGGTAAAGAATAGTGCCCACCGAGCTTGTCTAGGATTAAGCCTCCGGGCCGATTCTAGGAAAACCAGATTCTTGTGATCCGTAAGGACCGTTACCTGGTGTCTGGCCCCCTCCAGGAAGTGCCGCCACTCTTCAAAAGCCCATTTAATGGCTAGAAGTTCGCGGTTGCCAATATCATAGTTACTCTCCGTGGGCGAAAACTTCCTAGAGAAGTAAGCACAGGGGCGGAGATGGGTGAGGGAGCTGGTACCCTGGGACAAGACGGCCCCCACTCCCACCTCGGATGCGTCAACCTCCACAATAAATGGCTCCTCTTGGTTGGGCTGAATCAGCACGGGGGCCGAGATAAAGCACTTCTTGAGGGTCTCAAAGGCCTGGACGGCCTCAGGGGGCCAATGGAGGACATCAGCACCCTTGCGAGTAAGGTCCGTAAGAGGCTTAGCGACGACCGAGAAGTTGGCAATAAATCTCCTGTAATAGTTGGCGAACCCTAAAAAACACTGTAACGCCTTAAGGGAGGCAGGTTGGACCCATTCCGCCACAGCCTGAACCTTGGCAGGGTCCATGCGGAATTCATGAGGAGTGAGGATTTGCCCTAAAAATGGTATCTCCTGTACCCCAAAGACACATTTTTCAGTCTTAGCAAACAGATTATTCTCCCGAAGGACCTGGAGCACCTTCCTGACATGCTCCACGTGGGAGGACCAGTCCTTGGAAAACACCAGTATGTCATCAAGGTACACAACAAGAAAATTACCCAGGTAATCTCTCAGGATTTCATTAATAAAATTCTGGAAGACAGCAGGGGCATTACACAACCCAAAGGGCATGACCAGGTATTCGAAATGACCCTCGGGTGTGTTGAATGCAGTTTTCCACTCATCCCCCTCTTTGATGCGGATAAGGTTATATGCCCCCCGTAGATCGAACTTAGAGAACCATTGGGCTCCCTGAACCTGATTAAAAAGATCCGGAATCAAAGGAAGTGGGTACTGGTTCCTTACGGTGACCTTATTCAGGTTACGATAATCAATGCACGGCCTAAGACCACCATCCTTCTTCCCCACGAAGAAGAAGCCAGCACCTACAGGAGAAGTCGAGGGGCGAATGAAACCCTTGGCCAGGCATTCTTGGATATACACCCTCATAGCTTCACGTTCAGGACATGAAAGATTAAATATCCTACCCTTAGGAAGCTTGGCACCAGGCACCAAATCATTGGCGCAATCGTAATCTCTATGGGGGGGCAACACCTCGGAGGCCTCCTTAGAAAACACATCGGCGAAGTCCTGAACAAACTCAGGAAGCGTGTTTACCTCCTCCCGGGGAGAAATAGAGTTAACAGAAAGACATGACATAAGACATTCATTACCCCATTTGGTAAACTCCCCAGTATTCCAATCAAACGTGGGATTATGCAACTGCAACCAGGGAAGACCTAATACCAGATCAGACGATAATCCCTGCATCACCAGTACAGAGCACTGCTCCAAATGCATGGAGCCAACCAGGAGTTCAAAAACAGGAGTATGCTGAGTAAAATAACCATTAGCAAGGGGGGTTGAGTCGATACCTACTACAGGGATAGGATAAGGTAAATCAATAAAAGGCATCTTTAGAGACATAGCAAATTCCACAGACATGATATTAGCAGATGAGCCAGAATCCACGAAAGCACTGCCCGTGGCAGACCGGCCAGCAAACGAGACCTGAAAGGGAAGCAAAATTTTATTGCGTTTCACATTAACGGGAAATACCTGTGCGCCCAAGTGACCTCCCCGATGATCACTTAGGCGCGGAAGTTTTCCGGCTTCTTATTCTTGCGCCTGGGACAGGTGTTCAGTAGATGCTTGTCGTCCGCACAGTAGAAGCAGAGACCATTCATTCTGCGAAACTCCCTACGTTGTCGAGGGGACATGGAGGCCCCGAGTTGCATAGGTACCTCCGAGTCCTCCGTGGAGGGGCGAGGAGACGGGACCTCGGGGGGGGATCGCAGAAAAGTCAGAGGGGAGCACATTGAAGCGTTCAAGCTGACGTTCCCTGAGACGTCGGTCAAGTCGTACTGCTAGGGCCATAACCTGGTCAAGGGAGTCCGAAGAGGGGTAGCTAACCAGCAGATCCTTCAGGGCGTCAGATAATCCTAACCTAAACTGGCACCTTAGGGCCGGATCGTTCCACCGAGAAGCTACGCACCACTTTCTAAAATCAGAACAGTATTCCACAACCAGTCTCCTACCCTGACGTAAGGTCACCAGCTGACTCTCGGCTAAAGCAGTCCTGTCAGTCTCGTCGTAAATTAGTCCGAGGGCAGAGAAAAAACGATCAACAGAGGAAAGTTCAGGGGCGTCAGGAGCCAAGGAGAAGGCCCACTCTTGGGGCCCTTCCTGGAGTCGGGATATGATGATACCCACCCGCTGGTTCTCGGAACCTGAGGAGTGGGGTTTTAGGCGGAAATACAGTCTGCAACTCTCCCGGAAGGAGAGAAACGTCTTACGGTCCCCTGAGAACCGGTCAGGTAACTTGAGGTCGGGTTCTAGAGGTGAGGTGAGGGGTACTACTAAGGCAGCGTCACCCTGGTTGACACTCTGGGCCAGGGCCTGGACCTGTAGGGAGAGGCCCTGCATCTGCTGGGTCAGGGTCTCAAGGGGGTCCATGATAGCGTCAGCGTAGGAGAAATGGTAGACTAGGTATGGGCTTGTAATTATGTAATGGCAGGAAGGAGGTGAAGGGAAAGTGAGCCCTAATCTACCCACCGCCCTGTCCCTGCCTACTTGCAACGACCCGCCCTAGGCGACGGGGTACAACTGGGCGGCGATCCCTACGCTGTCTAAGTGCACGGGAGAACAAACAGGGAACACGCAAGGGAAGGGGCAGTAGCCACGGAACGCCGCGAGGAAACAGAGCGGTGAATGAGTAGTCAGGACCAGGATGAAGTGGAGTATACCAAAGTGAGCACGGAGAAGGAAGCAAGCCAGGGGCAAAGCAAAGCAGGTTAAGCGGAACTGCAGCAAGGCAGAAGCACGGCAGAAGCAGGCTGGAGCAAGCAGCAGTGAGGCCAGGAATCTAGAAGAATTACAAGCACTGAGGAAGAGAACACGGCAGGTAATAAAGGACAGGGGGCGGAGCTAACTCCGACTGACCAGGCCGCGATAGGCTCTCCCACTCCTGAGCCTGCCACCCTGGTTGGTGGGAGATGGTGTCAGTCGAACAGGTCTGGCCTCAGGTGTGGATTGATTAATCCCAGGAGTATACCTAGACGTAGTACCTGGCAGATCCCTAACAAGAACATTGCCCAGAGCATCACACTGCCTCCGCTGGCTTTCTTCCGATAGTGCATCTTGGTGCCATTTCTTCCCCAAGTAAGGGACGCACACGCACCAAGCTGTTAGTGATTCATCAAACCAGGCTACCGTCTTCAATTGCTCCATGATCCATTTCTGATGCTCACATGCCCATTTTAGACGCTTTTGGCGGTGGACAGGTGTCACAATGGGCACTCTGACTGGTGTACGCAGCACCCAAACGCAACAAGCTGTGGTACACTGTGTGTTCTGAAACCTTACTATCAGAGCCAGCAGTAACTTTTTCAGCAATTTGTATAGTAGTTCGTATGTGGGATCTGACCAGACAGACTAGCCTTTGCTCCCCATGATATGATAATGTAGTGATTTAATGATATAGCTACTATACAAGATCTCCATATCTTTATTAAATGTCCAAGTAATAGTGCCACATGGTTCCCAAATAATACTTCCATTACATATTACCAGCAATAGTTCCCATATAACAATGGCAGCCACATACATCAGTGAAACGGCGTACATACCATAGAGGCAGCCCATGTGGCTGCTATGGAGCCTTGGAAAAGAGGGGGCCCAGAACTGGTCGCTTCCATCCTCTGTGCTATTAGATGGCGATAACCTGTGAAAGACTTCCCACTCCAGACGTACTGCATTGTTAGCAGCTAAGGAATTGGCCCAAGTGGAATGTAAAAAGGCAAAGATGGCGAAACAAACACTAGTCCCTTCTGTCCTGGGTGACAAAACTCAGCATATGCCACTGTACATCAGTGTCCCCATAGCATTGACAACACAGCAGAGCCAGCCATAATGTATTAATAAAAATTACAAAAAAACACTCACCTGCTTCATGCTCCCAGTGGTATTGTGGCTGCTCGTATGTCACTTTCTCTTCCGGCACTGACCAATGGTTATTCCTGGAAAAAGGATGCATAGTCTGCCAAGAGTCTAAGAGATAACTCAGCAGAGCAGGAAATAGGGAGTAACAGAGGTGCAGCCACAGTTACCCTATTTCACATTACAGTAAAGCCCCCTCAGGTAGTTGCACAGTCTGTTGGAGCGTGCCGACTGATTGTAGCTACAGGTACAGTATTGTGTAAAGTATAAAATGTATGACCAGCTTATATCTCCAAATAGGAATGTTTCCAGCTCTTCTGCTACCCAAGGAAGAAAATGAATGGGTGTCCTTACCTTCTTAAATTGAAGACTGAAAAGTGGAGGAACGGACGGTACATGTGACAAAATCCAGCCAAAGAAGAAGCGCTGAGATCACATTCTGTATTCACATCATAGAGTGTATGCGATCAATGTAAATGCCCGCTCTGGAACATCATCTTGTTTATTTTTCTATCTATATAATTTAAAAATTCTGCACTGATTTATTTCTTAATATATCTTTATAACGGTTGGAGCTCTGTTTTTCTGATACGGAGCTCCAAATCTTCTGCTTAGATTTAATAGATGCCTGTCGACAGCCACCACTAGCTTACTGTATACTTATCTGTTATACATTAAACTCAATAATAATACAGTATGCAGTAAGCTCCCATGCTCCCCCTAGTGGCGGCTACAAGCAGCCAGATTGTTATCTTTTAACTCTATGGCTATGAAGTGGATTCGGTGCTCAGCATCAGAAAAATCGGAGCTCCGACCGCCTTAAAGATATATTGAGAAATTAATCAGCACAAGTAATAGTGATATGTTGGGTATAGTAGTTGTTCTGCAGCAGAACAACTACTCTACCCAGCATGCCACCACCACTTGCAAAGATTTGCCAATGAAAGGATTTACCTGACTCCAGTGAAAGAGAACATCCCGCAAGATCGGCACAGATTCTATGAAATCAACGGAATCCTATCAGCGCTATATAGATTTAAATGATTGCCTAATATACAGAACACTATTTTGGCAAATATAGAAATTGTGGATCTACAAAACTGAGGATGATGGCACAACAAGCATCAGCAGGTCTAGTTTACAGGTTATGGGATCCAGTTGCCAGAAAAAATGTTCCCGATAGAATTTTAGGGGGTCATTTCTTCTCTAACACATTTAAATATCTTAACTTGGGTAGTACTTGTACTTTATGTAATGGCACAATTAAACATAAACTAAGGACATAACTGGCCTGGAAAAAACAGTAATGTATATAGTGGTGTCTTTTAATTGTCATCCAGGAAACAGGCAGAACAGGTTTTGGCACAACCAACAACAATGTAAACCTTCGTGTACCGAATACAATGTCAACAGACTGGTGTTTCACATTCAGTCCTAGTAGGTCTTACCAGTCATGTTAGATGATGATGTCATCTACAAATTACCGATGACATAAAAAGAGTCCTACCATGACAAAAGAAATGTTCTACATCCTGAGGGTCTTTCATAAGTTCACAATAAACTGGTTAGATCAGCCATAGAGACACCGCTGGTATGGTCAAAGCCATGGATTATATAACAAGATAAAAACCTCAAGGTGACATTCACTGTCAATCTGAAGTAGAAGAGATCTTTGGCGCCATTAAAAGACATCTAAAACGAAATCCAAGCTGCCTTATATAAAAGGCTGATAATGCAATATATACTAATGTGCTTGAAAATTCTCAGGTGAAACAAGTTGAAGACAATGAAAGAAAAGATTTAATCTCTAGGACTTTAATCTGCTAATTTTTCCTGCCAAAAATGGATTTATAGGGGTACTCCAGGACTTTTATATTGATATCCTATCCTTAGGATAGGTCATCAATTTAAGATTAGTGAGGGTCCGACTCCCAGGACCCCCGCCAATCAGCTGACTGAAGGTCGCCGCTGCGGCCTCTTTAATGTTTACCAAGCACAGCGTCATACACATGCTTACCAGGCTGGGCCAGGGATTGCAGCATAATCCTATTCACTTGAATGGTACCGGATCTGCAATCCCAGATGTATGCTGCAGCCCCATCATTTAGCATATCGGTGGAGGTGCCAGAAGTCGGACCCTACCAATCTAATATTGATGACCTATCCTAAGGATAGGTCATCAATATTAAAGTCCTGGAGAACCCCTTTGAGTATGTGGGTTATTTTGCAGCAAGATAGACGCCCTGAACATATCAGATATCAATAAAGTGAATTTATCCCAAAGCCTACACAGGTAAGTTTCTATATATATTTGTAAATGTCAAAGAATTAATTAGTTATTTAATTTATATTGCTTATATGGTGCTAATATATTCCACAGCGCTGTACAGAGATTATCACCAGTCACATCGGCCCTTTTCCCAAATGGGGCTCACAATCCAAATTTCCTTGTTTCAGATACACACACTAGTTCCAATTTAATAAGATACAAGTAAAGAGGACCTGTCACTAGGTCATATAAGCGGAACTGGCTAAGTGACCTGACTAGTGCAATCTCCCTGATTCTAGTGCTGTTTATTTTTTCCTGGACCCACTTGTTCCAGAAATATGGCCCACTGTTGTGTTGGCTCCCTCTATTCTAATTTGCTGTAGTTAGCCCACAGGTTGTGAACTACCCTCAAGCTGCCTTGCGCAAATTTGTAAGCATCAGAGACAGGGAAGCTAGCTCCACCCCGTTGGCTAACTACAGCAGATTAGCATATAGCAAATAGAAGCAGAGGCCCAGCATCAACATCCCCCACTCACTACTTCTATGCTAGCCATGGTTGATAACTAGAAGTTTACCTTCCCCCAACAAAAACTCTTGGAGTAGGGCTGCCTAGGTTAATAGATATGCCAGCATGGAAGACTAGAACATATGATATTGTTTTATAGCAATAACTGGACTTAGACGGCCCCAAAGCAAACTCCCAATCAGGACATAGACCACATCAACATGGTGCCAACTTTGACAAATGCCAATACCCTAGTCTTCCATGCTGGCATAACTTTAAACCAGTCAGCCCTATTCCAAGAGTTGTTGTTCGGGTTGGGTAAATGTCTAGTTATGAACCATGGATAGGATAGAAGCATTGACTGGGGGAGTTTGATGACTGGCCTTCTGTACCACAGCAGGGGTTGGCCTGCTCTTATGCCCATATGCCAGGAGGGATAAGAGGTTAAATTTGGCACATTAGTAGAGGATTCCTTGGTTTGAAGATGTTAGGATGTCCATTTGACCTTTGTATATTAACCTGAATTCTGCACCAGCTGGTGGGTCCAATCCCTTTTTTTTTTTTTTTTTTTTTTTACAATAGGATACAATCTGTGCTTGCTTTGCATTTTTGATGTGATGATCCAAGCAAAGGTTCAGAAAATAAGTTGAATATATACAAAACACACAGCACAAGCCTGTCTAGACACAATTGCCATTTACATTTAATTTCCAGATATACTCTTTTATTTCTAGGAGCTGAATGAAAATTTGTTTGTGTTGCTTGCGTGTTGCCTTTATAACTAATCTCCTAAGTGTTGGTAAGTCTACTGCCTGTGCGGAGGAAAGCGGATATATACACCTGTGCTTGCATTACAAAGTACATAGAATTATTGCTTGGATCATAATATTTTAGGGGTCAGGTGTGTACATCAGTGTGGAAGCTGTTGATTTAAAGGGTGAGTATGTTACATTGCTCCTTTCTAATAGCACACATGTCCGCCACTGGCACTTCATCGAGCACGACTTGTAATCAGTGAATAAACTCTGTGTGCCAAGAAATCTTCCATACACAAGTATATCCATTGTGGCAGAGCTACTTCCCTCCTAATGCAGGATTATTACAGGCCATAAATCTCTACCAAGCTCAGCAGACAGACCGCGCTCTCTCTGCCAGTGCCTTAAAGTCCTTAAATCTTTTCATAAAATATTCTTAAAAACATTTACTTCAGGAACTCTGGAACAGATTCAAGCAACTGCAATAAAAACACAAGAAACAGACTGCAATGGGATTCTGTTTTATGTCCAACAATCCTAATATCTCATATCCAGTGATCTCCTGACTGTAAATGATCAGAACAAGATCACATAGTTCTGGAATGTATCTAATATCCAGTGATCTCCTGACTGTAAATGATCAGAACAGGATCACATAGTTCTGGAATGTATCTAATATAAAATGATCTCCTGACTGTAAGTGATCAGGACAGGATCACATAGTTCTGGAGTGTATCTAATATAAAATGATCTCCTGACTGTAAGTGATCAGGACAGGATCACATAGTACTGAGGTTATGTGTAATATGTAGTGATCTCCTGACTGTAAAAGATCAGGACAGGATCACATAATGCTGAGGTTATCTGTAATATCTAGTGATCTCCTGACTGTAAGTGATCAGGACAGGATCACATAGTGCTGAGGTTATGTGTAACATCTAGTGATCTCCTGACTGTAAGTGATCAGGACAGGATCACATAGTACTGAGGTTATGTGTAATATCTAGTGATCTCCTGACTAAATGACTGAGCCGGTATCACACAGTTCTGGAATGTATCTAATATCCAGTGATCGTCTGACTATAAATAATCAGGACAGGATCACATAGTTCTGGAGTGTATCTAATATAAAATGATCTCCTGACTGTAAATTATCAGAACAGGATCACATAGTTCTGGAATGTATCTAATATAAAATGATCTCCTGACTGTAAGTGATCAGGACAGGATCACACAGTGCTGAGGTTATGTGTAATATCTAGTGATCTCCTGACTGTAAGTGATCAGGACAGGATCACACAGTGCTGAGGTTATGTGTAATATCTAGTGATCTCCTGACTGTAAGTGATCAGGACAGGATCACATAGTACTGAGGTTATGTGTAATATCTAGTGATCTCCTGACTAAATGACTGAGCCGGTATCACACAGTTCTGGAATGTATCTAATATCCAGTGATCGTCTGACTATAAATAATCAGGACAGGATCACATAGTTCTGGAGTGTATCTAATATAAAATGATCTCCTGACTGTAAATCATCCGGACAGGATCACATAGTTCTTAGATTATGTGAAATATCTATGATTGAGCCAGTATCACACAGTTCTGGAATGTATCTAATACCCAGTGATCGCCTGACTATATAGATACATGATCAAGAGAGGATCACATAGGGGTGACATAGAGGAGATTATGTGTAATATCCAGTGATCTCCAGACTGTAAATTATAAGGACAGGATCACACAGTGCTGGATTATCCCTAATATTCAGCGACCTCCTGACTGTAAGGGTCAGTTCACACATTTAGAAGTTTTTTGACGCGGAAACCGCGTCAAAAATCGGCCCAAAATGCCTCAAATTGATTTCAATGGAAGGCGGAGGCTTTTTTTCCCGCAAGCAGGAAAAACGGCTCGCGTGAAAAAGAAGGGACATGCCCTATCTTCGGGTGTTTACGTCTCTGACCTCCCATTGACATCAATGGGAGGCAGAGAAAGCGTATTTTGTGGCATTTTTTGCCCGCGGCAAAAAACGCAGCGAAAAACGCAGTGAAAATCTGTGCAGGCAGAGCAAAATCTGCCTCAAAGTTCCAAACGGAACTTTCTGCCTGCAAAAAACTCAGTGTGAACTCAGCCTATGGGTATGTTCACACGCAAACTCAAAAACGTCTGAAAATACGGAGCTGTTTTCAAGGGAAAACAGCTACTGATTTTCAAAAGTTTTTTAAGCCACTCGCGTTTTTCGCGCCGTTTGTTACGGCCGTTTTTGGAGCTGTTTTCAATAGAGTCTATGAAAAGCGGCTCCAAAAACTTCCCAAGGAGTGACCTGCACTTCTTTTTCGCGGCCATTTTTTCAAAACGGCCGTGTATAAAAACGGCCCATCAGAACAGAACGCCGTTTTTCCCATTGAAATCAATGGACAGATGTTTGGAGGCGTTCTGCTTCCGATTAGTGGGCCGTTTTTCAGCTGTTTACGGCCTGAAAAACGTCCGAAAATAAGCTGTGTGAACATACCCTTTGGCCTTTTGGCGTATTACGCGCGCAAATAACTCTGCGTTTTGCACGCGCAAAAGTTCCGTGTGGCATGAGTATTTGGTGCGTGCCTGCGTGATTTCCGCGCATATGGCAGCGTGATGACACTCTGTTTTTATGTTTACAAACATAAAAGCAGGAGGTGCTTTTCTTTTTTCATTTATTTATTTGACTACTGTAGCGCGAATCACGCATGGCACGCGGAAGTGCTTCCATGTGCCGTGCGCGATTTTCACGCACCCATTGACTTCAATGGGTGCGTGATGCGCGAAAAACGGCCAAGTATAGGATATGTCATGAGTTTTACGCAGCGCACATACGCTGCGTGAAAATCACGGACTGTCTGAACGGCCCCATTCACTAAAATAGGTCCGTGCGATGCGCGTGAAAATCACGGACGTAATACACGTTCGTGTGAATTTAGGCCTAAGGGTGCAGTCAGACGCATTCGATTTTGTAGCAGACATTTTCAGGATTAGCTCTATTCATCTAAATGTGGTTGTTTCTGTAGCAGGTCCATGGATTAGGCTATGTTGGTAAAGCAAGATGACCGTATAAAAATTGCAGACTTTTGGAAGGTGTCCATAATAGAAAAAAATGAATTTGTCTGTGATGTTTCTAACCCTGTGTCACCGCATCCATTTTTCGTTTTTTCATTTTCGTTTTTTCCTACCCACATTCCAAAAGCCATAACTTTTTTCTTTTTCTGTCGATATAGCCGTATGAGGGCTTCTTTTTTGTGGGACGAGTTGTATTTTTCCATGATTTATTGTACCATATAATGCACTGGATACGTGAAAAAATTCTTTGTGGGGTGGAATGGAAAAAAACTGATTCCCCCATTGTTTTTTAGATTTCGTTTTTTATGGCTTTCACCATGCAGTAAGAATAACATGTAATCTTTATTCTACGGATCAATACGATTATGGAAGTACCAAATTGATATAGTTTTTTTTTTATGTTTTACTACATTTACAAAGAAAATACAAATTTTTAAAAAGAAAAAAAATTTGTGTTGCCACATTCTGAGACCCATAACTTATATATTTTTTCGCCGATTGAGTGGTGTGAGGGCTTATTTTTTGCAGGGCAAGCTGTAGTTTTTATAGCTACCATTGTGAGGTACATATCACTTTTTTGTGGGAGACAAGGTGACCAAAAAACAACAATTCTGGCGGTTTATTTCTATATATTTTTTTACGACGTTCACTGTGCAGCTTAAATAATTTTATATTGTAATAGTTCTGAATTTACAGACGCAGCGATACCAATTATGTTTATGTATTTTTTTACATTAAGTGGTTAAATGGCCAGTATCTGAGTAATTTTTTGATCCCGGCCATGGCAGTGAAGTGTCGACTGTAACATACATCTGACACATGCTGAGTATGGAGCGGGCTCTGCCCCTGAGCCTGATCTATACTTACCCCTTCCGGCTGTGACGTAACCCTACGTCAAATGTTGGCAAAGGGTTAAGGCAGGAGGATCTTGTTAGAATATTCTATGGTTAGAACATTTAGAATATTTTGCTAGAATATTTAGAAAAAAGGCTGCTGTGGCCATTATTCCCCATCGTCACACAGCATGTAGAGTTTTCTTTTGGAAAGGGAGGCATTCTATAATATACATATTATAAACGTCAATAGTAGCTCATACATATAATGCAGTTTATAATTTAGGTTCACTGCTGCTTTAAACTAAAAATTCTCCCCTAACAAAAAAACATCTTCATAAATTCATCCCATTGTTTAACCCCAAGAAATACCAGAGGGTCATTTAATAACCTTAAATCCATAGACAAGCAACAAGTTCCAGATTGTACTCAGAATCACTCAATAAAAACTTTATCTCATTTTTCTTTCTTTGGCATGTCCCTTAGCTCCATGAAATTAATTTTCCATGTTCTTATCAGTCTCCGCCATCAGAGACCATTACATGACAAGGCCTTCCGTTGAAATTTACCACAAAGGAAAAAAAAATACTCTAATTCAGTCTGACGTCTGTCGAGAAATCACAAAGTATACAGTATTTTATTTAAGAAATATTTTAAGTATAACGTTAATAATATATTAGAAGAACCTCTTGTATTTAGTATCAGAGACAAATTTCAGGGCATATAGATTCTAAAATAAAACAAATTCCGCAGGTACCCCATTCACATGTTCTTTACATGTGAATCGGGTTGTTCGTGCAGCATGTGCACGGATTTTGCTGTAGTCTCTATGGGACCCCATCAAGTGTACAATTCCCCTGCAGCGCAATCGCAGGAGAAATAAAGTATTACACAATTCCAATGAAACACAATGGGCAGTAAATGTAATGCGCTGATGTGCTGATTCTCTTTGTAGCGGCTTGCTATGCTGGCTCATAGATGAGTGTCTTAAATGGTGGACCCTCTCTAATAATTCATAATTCCCTAATAGGGTATTTGAAATTCAGAACTATCTATACAATGAAAAAGAACAAGTTTACTCTATCGTACGGTCTGAGACCCATGGCTTTCCTCCTCTTATGCACCTGACTTCCAATATACCATTAATTTGTAAACATTTTGTTTTAATGCCTTTCTATACAGGTGTAATGTACTGTATGGATATAGGGATGCTTTGTTCTTTCTATAATTAAAGAGGCTCTGTCACCAGATTTTGCAACCCCTATCTCCTATTGCAGCAGATCGGCGCTGCAATTTAGATAAGAGTAACGTTTTTTTGTTTTTTTTTAAAACCTAGCATTTTTGGCCAAGTTATGACCATTTTTATATTTATGCAAATGAGGCTTTCTAAAGTACAACTGGGCGTGTTTAAAGTTAAAGTACAACTGGGCGTGTATTGTGTGTGTACATCTGGGCGTTTTTACTTCTTTTACTAGCTGGGCGTTGTGAATGGAAGTGTATGATGCTGACGAATCAGCATCATCCACTTCTCTTCGTTACCACCCAGCTTCTGGCAGTGCACAGACACACAGCGCGTTCTCGAGAGATCACGCTGTGACGTCACTTCCTGCCCCAGGTCCTGCATCGTGTCGGACGAGCGAGGACACATCGGCACCAGAGGCTACAGTTAATTCTGCAGCAGCATCAGCGTTTGCAGATAAGTAGCTACATCGACTTACCTGCAAACGCCGATGCTGCTGCAGAATCAAATGTAGCCTCTGGTGCCGATGTGTCCTCGCTCGTCCGACACGATGCAGGACCTGGGGCAGGAAGTGACGTCACAGCGTGATCTCTCGAGAACACGCTGTGTGTCTGTGCACTGCCAGAAGCTGGGTGGTAACGAAGAGAAGTGGATGATGCTGATTCGTCAGCATCATACACTTCCATTCACAACGCCCAGCTAGTAAAAGAAGTAAAAACGCCCAGATGTACACACACAATACACGCCCAGTTGTACTTTAACTTTAAACACGCCCAGTTGTACTTTAGAAAGCCTCATTTGCATAAATATAAAAATGGTCATAACTTGGCCAAAAATGCTCGTTTAAAAACAAAAACAAAACGTTACTCTTATCTACATTGCAGCGCCGATCTGCTGCAATAGGAGATAGGGGTTGCAAAATCTGGTGACAGAGCCTCTTTAAGTGACTACTTGTGGATGTTGCTATCATGGCTCTTGTTTAATTTTTGAATACTGTATATTGCTCCTTCCTATGTCCCTTCTCACCCCCTTTCCTCCATACCATTGCTCCTTTTTAGTAATAACTAATCTCCATTCTATCCCCCTGCGTGGGAATTGTTAAATTTTTGTTTCTATGCGTCCTGCTTTACCTTTTACACTAATAAATACCTTTTGAAACTAAAAAGAACAGTTTTAGTTAAAAGGGTTGTTTGAGTAGGAAAACTAATTTTTATATACCATATTAAGGAATACTGTGTTAAAAGAGGGGGGACCCATTTAGGACCCTCATATTTGAGCCATTCTGTAGAGCAGCTTCAAAGAACATCTCTTACTCTGGATTTCAATACGAAATGTGTAATGCTTTATTTCTACTGTGGTGGCGCTGCAGGGGAGTCGATCACTTGCTTAATGATCGCTTGGGTCCCAGCAGCAGCATCCTGATAAGGATCAGCTTATTGCTTAGGGGACCTCCTAACGCAGAAGGAGTCTCCAAGCAGAAAACCTCTTTAAAGGAACAGTGTCACCACAATTTTTTTTTAAATATGTTAAAGATGTTAGTGCTTTATTAAAAACGTTTGGATTAATTTGTGTGTTTGTGTGTTACTTTTTCTTATTTTTACACTTTTTCTTCCCTATGGGGGCTGCCATTTTTTTTTCCATTTCTGTATGTGTCGATTAACGACACATACAGACATGGAATACGGCAGCTCCAGTCCCATAGGGACTGCGAATGGGGCCCGTTCCATCCACTAACATGTACGCCGCTGTGTGGGAACGGCGCATGCGCCGCTCCCACACAGTTCAATTTGAAATGCGCGCCGTCCGGCGCCATTTTCCTGTGGACCGGAAGTCGCGGCCGGACAGTAAGATTACTACTTCCGGTCGCGGCTTCCGGACTTGTGCACATGGAGCAGCGGTAGCAGACGGAGCGGATGGACCGGAGGGAGCGGCGGCGACTGGAGCAGGTAAGGGATTTCTATGTATGTTTGTGTTTCAGTGTGTGTTTACCACTGTATGTAAACCTTCTACACTGTGTGTTAGCTCAAAAAATGGCGACACACAGTGTAGGAGGTTAGACCGTTCAAACCCCTCGTTTCTCCCGGCGGGATAAAAGATAAAGCAGGGGGGATGCTGAGAGCTCACTAGAGCGAGGGCTTTTTACCCAATTTTGCAGCATAAAGCAATGTGGTTGCTTTACCACATGCAATGCTGCAATTTTGGGAATGGCTCCATCTAGTGACCAGCAATGGGAAATATTATAAATTAGAATCAAATTGAATCCAATTTATAATATTTCCTGACTCGTGAAAAAAAAAATTAATTAGAACAATGTTTAATCACCTACACACTAAGGGTATGTTCACACGGCGGGGGTCCGTAACGGCTGAAATTACGGGGATGTTTCAGCCTGAAAACATCCCCGTAATTTCAGCCGTAACGGCATGTGCAGGCGCTTGAACGCCGCGTCAATTACGGCCGTAATTAGCGCTGCTATTCATTGGAGTCAATGAATAGCGGCTCCAATTACGGCCAAAGAAGTGACAGGTCACTTCTTTGACGCGGGCGTCTATTTGCGCGCCGTCATTTGACAGCGGCGCGTAAATATACGCCTCGTGTGAACAGACAAACGTCTGCCCATTGCTTTCAATGGGCAGATGTTTGTCAGCGCTATTGAGGCGCTATTTTCGGGCGTAATTCGGGGCAAAAACGCCCGATTTACGTCCGTAAATAGGCCGTGTGAACATACCCTAATTGTTTAACTAAAAAAAAAAAAAACATGTTTTGCTGGCAACACATTACCTTTAGTTTACTTTTTATACATAGGGGAAGCAATTTACAAAGGGCAAGACTGGTCACTTGTACAAAAGCAAGACAATACACGTACCCCACAAACCTAGGAGCACATGCACACATGGTTTTACAAAAAAGTAGAGGTTCATCACAAAAGTGCACACGCAGCACTTCCTACGCAAAATGTATGATGTAGCTAGAAAAGTAATATTTTTATATCACTATTATATTTCATTTTTATATGCTTGGTTATTTTGTTAATTCAATGGTGGTAACTGTATCATCAGGGAGTCTGACTGAGTGACTTAGAACAATAAGCCCTGGTGATCGTGCTGCACTGCCTGATGTTGTCCCAGCTGTGATGTCGTAGTTATCCTGCAGAAGTGTTGGTATTGTCTTTCAATATCAATGTATGAAAGAGAGATACGTGGGGAGGATATATAGATATATCTTAGAAAGATGACAGATAGAAAGATAGATTAGAGAGATGATAGATAGATAGATAGATAGATAGATAGATAGATAGATAGATAGATAGATAGATAGATAGATAGATAGATAGATAGATAGATAGATAGATAGATAGATAGATATAGTGGGGTTGAGCAATTATGACCTAAATCAAAATCACGATTAATTGAACATGTAACCACGATTACGATTATTGAACTAATATTTAGGCCACACATCTTTTTGTATGCCACGCCCCTATTTGCATGCTACGCCATTGTATTAATATTTCTCCCCTGAGCCTGCTGTATAGTACTAGTATATAATATACCCCTGAGTCTGCTATATACTACTAGTATACAGAAGGTTTAGAGCCAGGGGGTATACATACAGCATATATATTATACAGCAGGCAGGCTTAGGGGGTATATATTATATACAGTAGTATACCATTCAACTAACACTTGGCTGAGGCATCTCAAAATCAGGTTCTTCCTGACTAGAGTGTTCTTAATCTTCGAGATCCTTCTACCCAGCTTCTTTTCAGCATCAAGAAAAGTACACAAATGTTGAAGGGTAGCAATTTATAAGAGAAGCCTGTTTCACATACTGTATGTCGCCAGAAGTGGTCAGGCTGTGCTCGGTGCGCAATGTCAGCTGCCCCTCTGCTGCGGTAACCGCACGTCCCCCCCAGACATTCCCCATACTTTCTGGTTTGCTCCGTCAGCTTCCTCTCTGATGCGGTCACCGCTCACTCACGATGTCGGCCTCTAGAACAGAAGGTAAGAAAAGTACCCACAAATCAAGACACAGACATTGCAGGAAATGCCGTCAGCCCCTTCCTGATTATATTGAGTCAGATCTCTGTGTATTGTGCTCCACCCCAGTTAATTCCTCTGCCAGAGAGGACTCCAGGGGATTTATGCAGTGGTTCAAGCAACAGTTATCTGTAGCTTTTGAGGAAGCCAAGTCATCACACCATTCCAAAAGGGCCAGACACTCTTCCTCTCAACCTCCTCAATACCAAGAGGTTTCCTCCTCAGCAGGGGCTTCAGACTCAGAGGTGGTCTCTGATGCTCCAGATTCTGACGACCCTGAGGAATATTATATCTTGAATAAAGATAAGCTCCATGATCTTCTCAAAGCAGTGAAAGATACATTGGAGATGGGGAAAGATTTTGAACACAAACCTAAAAAGGACAGACATTTTTATTTTCCCATTTCCAAAGGAAAACATTTTCCTAGTCATCCTGTCCTAAAAGAATAGATGAAACGAGATTGGGATTGGCCAGAAAAGAAGGCAGATCTGGGCTCACGGTTCAGAAACATTTACAGGCTGGATGAATACTGCTCAAAGGAGTGGGAAAATGTGCCAAAGGTGGATTTGCCAGTAGTCAAATTGGCAAAGAAAGCTGTTTTTCCCTCTGATGAATCAGCATTACTGAAAGACCTCATAAACCACAAAGCGGATTCCCTCTTGAAGAAAGTTTATACATCATCAGTGGGCTCGTGCAAAGCCTCCTTGTCTTCAGTGTCAGTGGCTGGAGTACTCTGGGTCTAGTTGAGCCATTTATCGATGGATCTAGAGGAAGGAGTCCCAAGGGCAGAAATTCTCCAGTCTCTCCCAGTAATGAAGGTAGCCTCAGAGTTTCTGTGTGACTCCCAATTGGATAACAGAAAGTATGCTTCTAGAGCCCTATGCCTTTCAAATGCAGCCAGAAGAGCTCATTGGCTTAAATTGTGGTCAGGAGATATCTCCAAAAATAATTTTTGTAGTCTCCCTTTCCAGCCAGAATCCTTATTCGGTCCCCAGCTTACGGATATCTTGGAAACCTTAGGGAGAAGGCAAAGGGGCCAGGTTTCCAGAAACTAAAAGGAAGGATACCCGGCGCTATTTTCGAGATCAAAAAAGAAGATCCCCAATGTGTAAAAGAGGGTTCCCAGACCGTCAGCGCACGTTTAGAGCAAAGCAGGAAAACCTTTCCTCCTTTCGAAGAAAAACCCCAATCAAAAACTCAGTGATTTATGACGCCAAGCCAATCCTACAGGTAGGGGCGAAGCTTCAGAGGTTCTCCTCTCGGTGTTCAGTGACATCATCCAATGAGTGGGTGACGACAACCATCAAGAGAGGATACTCGTTGGAGTTCAAAATGTTCCCCCCAGACCACTTTGTTCTCAATGTGCATCACAATCCGATAGTCGATTAGCTTTTACAGGTTTTTCTTCAGAAAGCAGCCTTGGAAGATGTTCCAGTCTTAGAGAGGGGGCAAGGAGTCTACTCCAGAGTGTTCCCGGCGCCCAAATCAGATGGCAGTTGGAGACTAGTTATAGACCTGACTTTCCTCAATCAATATCTGTTGAGGAGAACTTTTCAAGATGGAGACCATCCAGTCGGTGATTAACCTTCTGGAGAGGAACGATGTTCTTGCAACGAACGACCTTACAGACGCATACTTGGATGTCCCTATTCTGTCCACTCACAAAAAATTGCTTTGACTAGCGGTCCAGACTCAGTGTGGAATAAAGCACTTCCAATTCACCTGCCTACCCTTCGGGATCTCGTCCGCACCCTGGGTGTTCACAAAAATTGTAGTAGCCTTAACAGCAGCACTGAGGTTGAAGGGAATATGTGTGGTGCCTTACTTGGGCCACTGGCTAATAAGAGCGCCATCAAAATCTTTATTTAAAGAACATCTCCACGCCACACTGGAATTTCTTCACTTTCACGGGTTCCTGGTGAACTTCAGAAAGTCACAGCTCAAATTTTTGGGACGGAAACTTTAAGGCGCAAATTTTTTGAAGACAGCCACACCAGATCCCCGACCACAAACAAGGGGTTAGCAGAACGTTTTCTATCTGCCTGAGTCTTTTGTATGCTCTGGGACGCCTCTAGTTTCTTCTGAACCTGGGCCCAGACTGTGCACAGTTCCCGATGAACGACATCTACCTCGGGATTGTTGGAACCACCAGGTGAAACGGAGGAGAACCGTGGATTAAACCCAAAATTACAGAAAAAGGGGGAGACCCCTGACGAGTTACTGACCCGGTTATTAAGGGAAAATTCGGCGAGGGAAATGAAGGAGACCCAATCATATTGACAGTCAGAGATAAAACACCTTAAATATTGTTCTAGAGACTGATTAGTCCTCTCAGTTTGGCCATTAGTTTCAGGATGGAAGGCCGAGGAGAAGGACAGATCAATCTCCAACTTTTTACAGAAAGCTCTCAAAAACAATGAAACAAATTGTACCCCTTTGTCAGAAACTATATTGACAGGAACCCCATGGAGACGCAGGATGTGTTTGACAAACAAGGTAGCTAACGTCTTAGCATTGGGTAGTTTCTTGAGGGGCACAAAGTGGCACATCTTACTGAAGCGGTCTACTACAACCCACACCACCGACTTGCCTTGAGATGGAGGCAGATCGGTGATAAAATCCATGGAGATATGGGTCCAAGGTCTCTGGGGAATGGGCAAAGAACATAGTAAGCCTGCTGGTCGGGACCTGGGAGTCTTGGACCTAGCACAAATTTCACAAGCGGCGACGTAGGCCTTAACGTCTTTAGGCAACCCAGGCCACAAATAGTTTCTGGTAATGAGGTGCTTGGTACCCAGGATGCCTGGATGGCCAGATAGTGCAGAGTCATGATTTTCCCTGAGTACCCTTAACTGGAATTGCAGGGGAACAAACAGCTTGTTCTCAGGAAGGTTGCCGGGAGCTGAACCTTGATCAGCCGGAATTTCGGAGACTAAGTCAGAATCAACAGAGGAAATGATTATACCTGGGGGCAAAACACAAGCAGGATCTTCCTCCGAAGGAGGGCTGGCCATGAAGCTACGCGACAGTGCATCAGCTTTAATATTTTTAGACCCAGCCCTATAGGTGACCAAAAAGTTGAATCTAGTAAAAAACAACGCCCATCGAGCTTGTCTCGGGTTTAGCCTCCGGGCAGATTCTAGGAAAACCAGATTCTTGTGGTCGGTAAGGACCGTTACCTGGTGCCTAGCCCCCTCCAGAAAGTGGTGCCACTCTTCAAATGCCCATTTAATAGCTAAGAGTTTGCGGTTGCCAATGTTATAGTTACTCTCAGTGGGCGAGAACTTCCTGGAGAAGTAGGCACAGGGACCCATATGGGTGAGGGACCTGGTACCCTGGGACAAGACAGCACCCACTCCCACCTCGGAGGCGTCAACCTCCACGATGAATGGCTCCATTTGGTTAGGCTGAATCAGCATATATATTATACAGCAGGCAGGCTTAGGGGGTATATATTATATACAGTAGTATACCATTCAACTAACACTTGGCTGAGGCATCTCAAAATCAGGTTCTTCCTGACTAGAGTGTTCTTAATCTTCGAGATCCTTCTACCCAGCTTCTTTTCAGCATCAAGAAAAGTACACAAATGTTGAAGGGTAGCAATTTATAAGAGAAGCCTGTTTCACATACTGTATATCGCCAGAAGTGGTCAGGCTGTGCTCGGTGCGCAATGTCAGCTGCCCCTCTGCTGCGGTAACCGCACGTCCCCCCCAGACATTCCCCATACTTTCTGGTTTGCTCCGTCAGCTTCCTCTCTGATGCGGTCGCCGCTCACTCACGATGTCGGCCTCTAGAACAGAAGGTAAGAAAAGTACCCACAAATCAAGACACAGACATTGCAGGAAATGCCGTCAGCCCCTTCCTGATTATATTGAGTCAGATCTCTGTGTATTGTGCTCCAATCCAGTTAATTCCTCTGCCAGAGAGGACTCCAGGGGATTTATGCAGTGGTTCAAGCAACAGTTATCTGTAGCTTTTGAGGAAGCCAAGTCATCACACCATTCCAAAAGGGCCAGACACTCTTCCTCTCAACCTCCTCAATACCAAGAGGTTTCCTCCTCAGCAGGGGCTTCAGACTCAGAGGTGGTCTCTGATGCTCCAGATTCTGACGACCCTGAGGAATATTATATCTTGAATAAAGATAAGCTCCATGATCTTCTCAAAGCAGTGAAAGATACATTGGAGATGGGGAAAGATTTTGAACACAAACCTAAAAAGGACAGACATTTTTATTTTCCCATTTCCAAAGGAAAACATTTTCCTAGTCATCCTGTCCTAAAAGAATAGATGAAACGAGATTGGGATTGGCCAGAAAAGAAGGCAGATCTGGGCTCACGGTTCAGAAACATTTACAGGCTGGATGAATACTGCTCAAAGGAGTGGGAAAATGTGTCAAAGGTGGATTTGCCAGTAGTCAAATTGGCAAAGAAAGCTGTTTTTCCCTCTGATGAATCAGCATTACCGAAAGACCTCATAAACCACAAAGCGGATTCCCTCTTGAAGAAAGTTTATACATCATCAGTGGGCTCGTGCAAAGCCTCCTTGTCTTCAGTGTCAGTGGCTAGAGTACTCCGGGTCTAGTTGAGCCATTTATCGATGGATCTAGAGGAAGGAGTCCCAAGGGCAGAAATTCTCCAGTCTCTCCCAGTAATGAAGGTAGCCTCAGAGTTTCTGTGTGACTCCCAATTAAATAACAGAAAGTATGCTTCTAGAGCCCTATGCCTTTCAAATGCAGCCAGAAGAGCTCATTGGCTTAAATTGTGGTCAGGAGATATCTCCAAAAATAATTTTTGTAGTCTCCCTTTCCAGCCAGAATCCTTATTCGGTCCCCAGCTTACGGATATCTTGGAATCCTTAGGGAGAAGGCAAAGGGGCCAGGTTTCCAGAAACTAAAAGGAAGGATACCCGGCGCTATTTTCGAGATCAAAAAAGAAGATCCCCAATGTGTAAAAGAGGGTTCCCAGACCGTCAGCGCACGTTTAGAGCAAAGCGGGAAAAGCTTTCCTCCTTTCAAAGAAAAACCCCAATCAAAAACTCAGTGATTTATGACGCCAAGCCAATCCTACAGGTAGGGGCGAGGCTTCAGAGGTTCTCCTTTCGGTGTTCAGTGACATCATCCAATGAGTGGGTGACGACAACCATCAAGAGAGGATACTCGTTGGAGTTCAAAATGTTCCCCCCAGACCACTTTGTTCTCAATGTGCATCACAATCCGATAGTCGATTAGCTTTTACAGGTTTTTCTTCAGAAAGCAGCCTTGGAAGATGTTCCAGTCTTAGAGAGGGGGCAAGGAGTCTACTCCAGAGTGTTCCCGGCGCCCAAATCAGATGGCAGTTGGAGACTAGTTATAGACCTGACTTTCCTCAATCAATATCTGTTGAGGAGAACTTTTCAAGATGGAGACCATCCGGTCGGTGATGAACCTTCTGGAGAGGAACGATGTTCTTGCAACGAACGACCTTACGGACGCATACTTGGATGTCCCTATTCTGTCCACTCACAAAAAATTGCTTTGACTAGCGGTCCAGACTCAGTGTGGAATAAAGCACTTCCAATTCACCTGCCTACCCTTCGGGATCTCGTCCGCACCCTGGGTGTTCACAAAAATTGTAGTAGCCTTAACAGCAGCACTGAGGTTGAAGGGAATATGTGTGGTGCCTTACTTGTGCCACTGGCTAATAAGAGCGCCATCAAAATCTTTATTTAAAGAACATCTCCACGCCACACTGGAATTTCTTCACTTTCACGGGTTCCTGGTGAACTTCAGAAAGTCACAGCTCAAATTTTTGGGACGGAAACTTTAAGGCGCAAATTTTTTGAAGACAGCCACACCACATCCCCGACCACAAACAAGGGGTTAGCAGAACGTTTTTTATCTGCCTGAGTCTTTTGTATGCTCTGGGACGCCTCTAGTTTCTTCTGAACCTGGGCCCAGACTGTGCACAGTTCCCGATGAACGACATCTACCTCGGGATTGTTGGAACTACCAGGTGAAACGGAGGAGAACCGTGGATTTAACCCAAAATTACAGAAAAAGGGGGAGACCCCTGACGAGTTACCTACCCGGTTATTAAGGGAAAATTCGGCGAGGGAAATGAAGGAGACCCAATCATATTGACAGTCAGAGATAAAACACCTTAAATATTGTTCTAGAGACTGATTAGTCCTCTCAGTTTGGCCATTAGTTTCAGGATGGAAGGCCGAGGAGAAGGACAGATCAATCTCCAACTTTTTACAGAAAGCTCTAAAAAACAATGAAACAAATTGTACCCCTTTGTCAGAAACTATGTTGACAGGAACCCCATGGAGACGCAGGATGTGTTTAACAAACAAGGTAGCTAACGTCTTAGCATTGGGTAGTTTCTTGAGGGGCACAAAGTGGCACATCTTACTGAAGCGGTCTACTAAAACCCACACCACCGACTTGCCTTGAGATGGAGGCAGATCGGTGATAAAATCCATGGAGATATGGGTCCAAGATCTCTGGGGAATAGGCAAAGAACATAGTAAGCCTGCTGGTCGGGACCTGGGAGTCTTGGACCTAGCACAAACCTCACAAGCGGCGACGTAGGCCTTAACGTCTTTAGGCAACCCAGGCCACCAATAGTTTCTGGTAATGAGGTGCTTGGTACCCAGGATGCCTGGATGGCCAGATAGTGCAGAGTCATGATTTTCCCTGAGTACCCTTAGCTGGAATTGCAGGGGAACAAACAGCTTGTTCTCAGGAACGTTCCCGGGAGCTGAAACTTGATCAGCCGCAATTTCGGAGACTAAGTCAGAATCAACAGAGGAAATGATTATACCTGGGGGCAAAACACAAGAAGGATCTTCCTCCGAAGGAGGGCTGGCCATGAAGCTACGCGACAGTGCATCAGCTTTAATATTTTTAGACCCAGCCCTATAGGTGACCAAAAAGTTTAATCTAGTAAAAAACAACGCCCATCGAGCTTGTCTCGGGTTTAGCCTCCGGGCAGATTCTAGGAAAACCAGATTCTTGTGGTCGGTAAGGACCGTTACCTGGTGCCTAGCCCCCTCCAGAAAGTGGCGCCACTCTTCAAATGCCCATTTAATAGCTAAGAGTTTGCGGTTGCCAATGTCATAGTTACTCTCAGTGGGCGAGAACTTCCTGGACCCATATGGGTGAGGGACCTGGTACCCTGGGACAAGACAGCACCCACTCCCACCTCGGAGGCGTCAACCTCCACGATGAATGGCTCCATTTGGTTAGGCTGAATCAGCACTGGGGCCGAGATAAAGCTCTTCTTAAGGACCTCAAAAGCCTGGACCGCCTCTGGAGGCCAGTGGAGGAGATCAGCATCTTTGCAAGTAAGATCCGTAAGAGGCTTAGCGATGACCGAGAAGTTAGCAATAAATCTCCTGTAATAATTAGCAAACCCCAGCAAAGCACTGTAACGCCTTCAGGGAGGCAGGTTGGACCCATTCAGCCACAGCCTGAACCTTGGCAGGGTCCATGCGGAATTCATGAGGAGTGAGGATTTGACCTAAAAATGGTATCTCCTGCACCCCAAACACACATTTTTCGGTTTTAGCAAAGAGTTTGTTTTCCCGAAGGGCCTGGAGCACCTTCCTGACATGCTCAATGTGGGAGGACCAGTCCTTGGAAAACACAAGTATGTCATCAAGGTACACTACAAGAAATACCCCCAGGTAGTCTCTTAAAATTTCATTTATGAAATTCTGGAAGACCGCGGGAGCATTACACAACCCAAAGGGCATGACGAGGTATTCGAAATCACCTTCGGGCGTGTTAAACGCAGTCTTCCACTCATCCCCCTCTCTGATGCGGATAAGTTTATAAGCCCCCCGAAGATCAAACTTAGAGAACCATTGGGCCCCCTGAACCTGATTGAAGAGATCAGGAATCAAAGGAAGGGGATACTGGTTCCTTACAGTGACCTTATTCAAATTTCGGTAATCGATGCACGGCCTAAGACCACCATCCTTCTTCCCTACGAAGAAGAAGCCAGCACCTACCGGAGAAGTGGAGGGGCGAATGTAACCCTTGGCCAGGCATTCCTGGATATACTCTCTCATGGCTTCACGTTCGGGACAAGAGAGATTAAATATCCTACCCTTAGGGAGCTTAGCTCCTGGTACCAAATCGATAGCGCAATAGTATTCTCTATGAGGAGGTAACACTTCGGAGGCCTTTTTAGAAAAAACATCAGCGAAGTCCTGAATAAACTCAGGTAGAGTGTTCACCTCCTCAGGGAGAGAAATAAAATTAACAGAAAAACAGGACGTCATGCATTCATTACCCCATTTGGTAAGATCCCCAGTATTCCAGTTAAACGTGAGATTATGCATCTGCAACCAGGGAAGGCCTAAAACCAAATCGGACGATAAGCTCTGCATCACTAGTACAGAGCACTGCTCCAAATGCATGGAGCCAACAAGGAGTTCAAAAACAGGGGTATGCTGCGTAAAATAACCATTAGCAAGTGGAGTGGAGTCAATACCCACTACCGGGACAGGTTTAGGCAAATCAATCAATGGCATAGCTAGAGACATAGCAAATTCCACAGACATAATATTAGCAGAAGACCCTGAATCCACGAAGGCACTGCCGGTAGCAGACCTACCCTCAAAAGAGACCTGAAAGGGAAGCAAGATCTTATTAGGTTTCATATTTACGGGAAATACCTGTGCGCCCAAGTGACCTCCCCGATGGTCACTTAGGCGCGGAAGTTCTTCCGGCTGCTTATTCTTACGCCTATGACAGTTGTTCACTTGATGCTTGTCATTCCCACAGTAGAAGCAGAGACCAGTCTTCCTGCAGAGCTCTCTACGTTGTTGGGGAGACACGGAGGTCCCGAGTTGCATTGGTTCATCCGAGTTTTCCGTGGAAGAACGAAGCACCAGAACCTCGGGAGCCATCATGGGGGTGTCAGAGGAGAAACACAAAAACGTTCAAGTTGTCATTCCCTGAGACGTCGGTCAAGACGTGCCGCTAAAGCCATAACCTGATCTAGAGAGTCAGAAGAGGGATAGCTAACTAACAGGTCTTTCATGGCGTTCGACAGACCCAATCTAAACTGGCACCTCAAGGCAGGGTCATTCCACCGAGAAGCTACACACCACTTCCTAAAGTCAGAACAGTACTCCTCAACGGGTCTCTTACCCTGACGTAAGGTCACCAGCTGACTCTTGGCAAAGGCAGTCTTGTCAGTCTCGTCATAAATGAGCCCGAGAGCAGAAAAAAAAAGATCAACAGAGGAAAGTTCAGGGGCGTCTGGAGCCAAGGAGAAGGCCCATTCTTGGGGCCCGTCCTGGAGTCGGGAAATAATTATACCCACTCGCTGGCTCTCAGAACCTGAGGAGTGGGGCCTTAGACGGAAATAGAGCCTACAACTCTCCCGAAAGGAGAAAAAAGTCTTCCAGTCCCCTGAGAACCGCTCAGGCAACTTGAGGTGGGGTTCAAGAGGTGAGGTGGGGGGTGCACTACCAGGGTAGAAAAGGTATATGGGCCTGTGATTATGTAATGACGGTGTAGGGAGAAGACAGGTGAGCCCTAATCTACCTGCCACTCAGTCCCTGCCTACTTGCACGGCCCGTCCTAGGCGACGGCGTACAACTGGGCGACGGTCCCTACGCTCAATATGTGCACGACAGACAAACAGACAAGGGTACACAGAAGCTAAGGGAAATGGGGCAGTTGCCCACGACAAGACCGTGAGCAACAAGAGTAGTGAACGAGCCGAGTCAAACCAGGAGTGTACGAGGTACCAAACGCAGAGCAGGAGCGTAGTGAGTAAAACCAGGGTCAAAATGAGGGAAGGTCAATAATGATAGCAGGAGCAGCAGAGCCAGAAAACAGGAAAGAATCACAGGCAGGGACAAGCAGGAAATGAAGGTATAAATAGACAGAGGGCGGGAGCTAGAACCGTCTGGCCAGGCTGTGATAGGTTCTCCCTCTACTGAGCCTACCAGTCAGTGGTAGCAGATCGAATCACTCTATCAGACTTAGGAGCAGGTGCAGACTGATTAACCACGGGCGTCGACACAGAAGCTGTGTCTGGCAGATCCTTTACAGAACCCATGCAAGAGTCGTCCATCAGATTTCTCTCCTTCAAGGCTTTCTTTCTGGTGGCAATCACATCAGCCCAGCGCATAAGCGAGCTCCAGGCCCTCTCCTTCAAAGGACCCTATTTTAGAGCTCTTGGAGATTGTCTTCTACTACAAACCATGCCTGGGTTCTTGCCTAAAGTTCCTTCTTTCAAAAATATCAATCAAGAAATATTGTTGCCAGTCCTTTTCCCTCATCCACTCCGTGAAGATCAGGAGAATTAGCATACACTGGATGTGAGAAGAGCCGTTCTCACCTATATTCAAAGAACAAAGGCTTTTAGAAAAGAAGAAAATTTGTTCCTCCAGCATACCGGTCCTAATAAGGGTCAAAGAGCAAGTAAACCCACCCTAGCCAGGTGGATTTGGTCAACCATTGATAAAAGCTATCATCTTAGTGAGCTTCAATCTCCTCTACAGATCAGGGCACATTCCACTCGCTCTACAGCTACCTAATGGGCAGAAATTGGACATATACCCCTGGACCAAATCTGCAGGGCTGATACCTGGGCATCCACATCAACCTTTATCAAGCATTATAGGCTCGAATCACTAGCAGCAGAGGGTTCTCTTTTTGGCCAAAGAGTGCTTGAAATGGCGTCTGCTATTCCTCCCATATAGCTATTGCTTGGCAAGTCCCATTTGTGTTGTACTGCCAAGGACGATCAGGAAAATGTTACTCAGCGAAATTTTTATTTCCTGAAGTCCGTAGGCAGCACAAGCTTCTCTCCCTGGCAGAATTTATATCTATTGCTTTATCAAAATATGCTGGGGCCTGGTCACCGGTACATACTTATTGGGGAAGTCCTTGATTATTTAATACTTATTGCTAATTAACCTGTCTCTGTTTAATTGTACCTAGTGGACTAAAACCCATTTGTGTTGTGCTGCCTACGGACTCCAGGAAATAAACATTTTGGTGAGTAAATTTTCGTTATAGATATGAGATAGATGATAGATAGATAGATAGATAGATAGATAGATAGATAGATAGATAGATAGATAGATAGATAGATAGATAGATAGATAGATAGATAGATAGATAGATAGATAGATAGATATTAGAGAGAGATGATAGATAGCTTTTAGATAGATATGAGATAGATAGATTTTAGATAGATATGAGATAGCTAGATAGATGATAGATAGATAGATAGATAGATAGATAGATAGATAGATAGATAGATAGATAGATAGATAGATAGATAGATAGATAGATAGATAGATAGATAGATATTAGAGAGAGATGATAGATAGATAGATAGATAGATAGATAGATAGATAGATAGATAGATAGATAGATAGATAGATAGATAGATAGATAGATAGATAGATAGATAGATAGATAGATAGATAGATAGATATTAGAGAGAGATGATAGATAGCTTTTAGATAGATATGAGATAGATAAATAGATTTTAGATAGAAAGATAGATATTAGAGAGAGATGATAGATAGCTTTTAGATAGATAGATAGATAGATAGATAGATAGATAGATAGATAGATAGATAGATAGATAGATAGATATGAGATAGATCGATATTAGATAGATGGATATATAAGAGATAGATAGATATGAAATAGATAAATGTTACGGCAGGGGTCACAGACCGCGACCTCCACTTACCTGCCTCCCGCAGATCTTCCTCTTCCTGCTGGCGTCTCCCTTCCCGGAGACATCAGCACATGCGTTCGCTCTGTCCCGTAGTGCTCACTAGAGGGCGCGCATGCGCTGGTTCCCGGCCTTAAAGGGCCAGCGCGCGCATATGTAAATAATTAATTATTCCCTCATCACCCTGAACTATAAAAAAGGGCCCTGCCCTTCTCATCCTTGCCTGAGCATTGTTAGTAAATCCCATGTTAGTCTTTGCAAATGGTCCCTTAGTGTTATCCTGTTCCCGTTGTTCCCCTGCCCTAGTACCTCCAGTGATTGGAGTCGTGTCCTACTGCACCCTTTGTCCTCCGCCATGTCTGGCGCAATCTACTGCACTCGTTGTTACCGTCACGTCTGGCGCAACCTACGGCACCTGCTGTCAACCGCCATGTCTGGCTCAACCTGCTGCACCTACTACCATCCATGCCAGAACCCCTGCCACCATCTGGACTATTTCAGGTACACTTGTGCTACGAACTTGTATAGACTTTTGCAGACTGTGACTTAGCTAGCGTCCTCTCCGCTACGGCGGAGCGGCCTAGTGGGTCCACATACCCCTAAATCGTGACAATAGATATTAGGGAGAGATGATAGATAGATAGATAGATAGATAGATAGATAGATAGATAGATAGATAGATAGATAGATAGATAGATAGATAGATAGATAGATAGATAGATAGATAGATAGATAGATAGATAGATAGATCCTTTGGACCAGTAAATGAATGTCTTTATCATATTAATCTGTAGATTGCTATGAATGAATGTATTGTACATTTCTGAAGAACATACATGGCACACATTTCTCAGGGTGTATATATACATTACAGTGACTGCTTTGCATTATATACTCCTTAGGGTGTGCTCGTATATCAGACAGCAGTCAGTTACTCCTTGTATGTTTACAGGATCTTCCTTCCTCGATTGCACCACCCTGGCTCTGTTTCACGTTCCAGGGATCAGCAGGATGATTCAGATATCATTATGGCGATTCACACTAAACAGAAGTGTAATGGATGACACCATCCTGACACTTATTTATGTCATAAATCATCCAGTGCTATCTTAAGATGCCCACTAATACTACAGACACTGATGACGTATATTCCAGCCTCAGTTCACTACGTAAACACTACAATATAAGAAAGACGCAACATTATTCTCTCTAACAAGATGGATGCCAAGCTCACAGAGAAAATGATATATCAAGAGAATGTACAGATAACATGTCAATCATCACATTCATTTGGACACATATAGAAATATCTTATTCACTCAAGGACCAAGCACAGCGCAGACATTTTTTTAATTTCGCTTGTTTTATTGCAGGATGAGCTGCAGATCAATTAATTTGCCACTAAACCCACTGGGTATATAATGATCTGACATAAGAAATGTATGACATTTCATAAAATGAAATTATTATTAATATCTCTCATATAACCTTTCTGCTTTAACTTAATTCGTCAGTTTGCATTTACTCTGAACATTTTAGAAAAAATGGTGGTAACCGGAAACCGTCATTAAGTTGCTGTTGACAGACCTGTTATCTTATTATGTGCCTCGATGTAAGACTTTGAGTGCTGCTTGGATGCATTAGAAAGTACATGGTGGGTTAAGGTATTTGGATATCACAATCTCTTCATCGACCAGGGTTTCCTCAATGATTGGGCAGCCAACAGCTGACCTCAGGACTGTCCAGTGCCAGAGCCTTTTGTTAAATGGATTCAAACTTTTCAAACAACTTATGCTAGTCATATAGTATACATGATATATATCGACTTTGTAATTTACTTACTGTTACAATTTTGCTGTTATGTGTCTCAATTCACTGCCTGCCATTAGAAGTCTATGGGGAGCAGGAGCAGAGTGAGAAAGACACAGACAGATGTGCTGCAGCTTCCTGGTAATTGTTAGGGTATGTGCACACACACTAATTACGTCCGTAAGTGACGGACGTATTTCGGCCGCAAGTCCCGGACCGAACACAGTGCAGGGAGCCGGGCTCCTAGCATCATACTTATGTACGATGCTAGGAGTCCCTGCCTCTCCGTGGAACTACTGTCCCGTACTGAAAACATGATTACAGTACGGGACAGTTGTCCTGCAGCGGGGCCGAGACTCCTAGCATCGTACATAAGTATGATGCTAGGAGCCCGGCTCCCTGCACTGAGTTCGGTCCGGAACTTGCGGCCGAAATACGTCCGTATATTACGGACGTAATTAGTGTGTGTGCACATACCCTTAGGGTATGTGCACCCGTGAACTGTCTTTTACGTCTGAAAAGACAGACTGTTTTCAGGAGAAAACAGCTGCGTCGTTTCAGACGTAAAAGCTCCTCCTCGCATTATGCGAGGCGTCTTTGACGCTCGTAAATCTTGAGCTGCTCTTCATTGACTTCAATGAAGAACGGCTCAAATTACGTTGCAAAGAAGTGCCCTGCACTTCTTTGCCGAGGCAGTCAATTTACGCGTCGTCGTTTGACAGCTGTCAAACGACGACGCGTAAATTACAGGTCGTCGGCACAGTACGTCGGCAAACCCATTCAAATGAATGGGCAGATGTTTGCCGACGTATTGTAGCCCTATTTTCAGGCGTAAATCGAGGCATAATACGCCTCGTTTATGCCTGAAAATAGGTTGTGTGAACCCTGCCTTACTGTCTCACTCCAGTGCTGAATTCAATGCTACACTTCTCATTACTGCTGTATAATCTCCTCCATGCTGCTGCAGCTTCTATATATGTGTTAGATCGAGATAGGAGAGCAGGATTTTAATGGCACTAAACCGCATGAGGAGAGTGCCAGGGACTGCATGGAAAAGGAAGGAGGAGTATGTTTACAATGAAGAAAATGGCCAGGAGCATAATTGGTTACAGGTAAAGGCCTCATGCACACATCCTACACCAACTTCACGTCCGTTTAAAACTGATCCGTGTGTCCGTTGCGACATCTGTGTGGTTTCCATTGTCACTCCGCGTCCGTTCCATTGTTCAGTTTTAAACGGATGCTGTGCTTCCGTTTGTCTTCCATTTTAAAACAGTCTGCTAAAATCCATCTTGTGTGTTGAATGCAGTGAACTTTGGCACGCCCTGCCATTGCTTAGCAACGGATCCGTGAAAAACGGACGACACACGTATGCCGTCCATGTGCCGTCCATATTTTTGACTGACCCATAGACTTCAATGGGCCCCATGGTCACTGAACAACGGACAAAATAAGGACATGCACTACTTTTGACGGAACGGATGAACAGAACCGTCAAAACAACTGAAGTGTGCATGGCCCCATAGAAATGAATGTGTCAGAGTGCTATCAGTTAAAAAAAACGGATAACACTCTGAAGAAAATAACTGAAGTGGGCATGAGGCCTAAGGCCCCATGCACACGACCGTGCCCGCAATCACGACCCAATTGCGGGCACGGCCGGCCGCCGACTGCCACCCGCATTTTTGGGCCGTGCTCCCATACAAAGTATAGGAGCACGGCCCGTAAAATACGAAAAATAGGACATGCTCCATAATTCCCGGCACGGTTCCACGGCACGGACACCCATCCATAGCGCTACGGAAAGATGTCCGCGTTCAATGAAAGTGAATGGGTCCATTTTTGCGGCCCGCAGGTTTTTTACGGTCGTGTGCATGGGGCCTAAGAGGCATGTTTAGCGGGGTATATATGGAGGAGTTCAAGGGAATAACCCCCTCTTACCTTCTGCTGTAGCGAGAGGTTATACCAGCCCTCCCTCCTTGTGTTATGGTATTCTGCGGTTGTTTCGTTCTTTTCTTTTCCTGCAGATATCACAGCTGGCGGGATAATGGCCCTGAAGGTGTGATCGAATACCCTACATGCACACTGCCTGGCAGCAGTTGTTTGGCATCACAGGACAGAAGATAGAACACTAACAAAGCCTTAAAGCGAGTCATTTCTAATTTTATATATATATATATATATATATATATATATATATATATATATATATATATATATATATATATGTGTTAATTAAAAACAGAGATCCAAAAAATAGGCAGCACACCATAGAAATCAGTGAAAAAGAGGGTACTTTATTAACCCCAAGTGCGACGTTTCAGCTCTATCCACTAGAGCCTTTCTCAAGCAAATGACAAGTGAAACAACAGTGGTATAAATCAAGGTACCAATTAACAAATCAATAACAGCAATCAAATACAAATTTAGGTATATTGCAAAGAAGTGTAAGTACAATGTGAAACATATCTTCAATGGTGATATATCAGTACAAGTGCATACAGAGTACAATAATACAAAAGTGTTAAAGAGTACACTTACAGGTTAATTCATCCAGTCAGTGTAAATTATGAATCAATAATAACACATACACATGTGTATACAATCGTGAAATCAAAACAGTGTTCAGTTTAAAACGGATATCACCTGGGGATGTCAGATCATGCAGCCGCAATGGCGGCGTCCACGAGGCGCAACTGCGCATCTGAGTATACGGATGCCATCTTGGGTACTGGCTACCGAAAGGTAAGGGAAATATTACAGGCATTATGCCTATAGATAAAAACAGACGTTAATTGACCGAGAATAGATCAGGGTGGCAGACATGAAAGCCCAAGAATACCACGGACCCCGACATTAAATAGCTCTAATCCAGTGAGGGGGAAACAACGTCTAAACAGTGCTAAAGGGACGGCAGGAGGTCACAGATCCGCAACCAGCAGATCCGTGTCACTCACATATAGGGAAAGCACCGTCACATGTATGCTATTTAATGTCGGGGTCCGTGGTATTCTTGGGCTTTCATGTCTGCCACCATGATCTATTCTCGGTCAATTAACGTCTGTTTTTATCTATAGGCATAATGCCTGTAATATTTCCCTTACCTTTCGGTAGCCAGTACCCAAGATGGCATCCGTATACTCAGATGCGCAGTACGCATGCGCCTATTACGTCACACGCCTGGTTGACCTTTGCTCTCAGCCATACATCCGCACATGCGCAGTTGCGCCTCGTGGACGCCGCCATTGCGGCTGCATGATCTGACATCCCCAGGTGATATCCGTTTTAAACTGAACACTGTTTTGATTTCACGATTGTATACACATGTGTATGTGTTATTATTGATTCATAATTTACACTGACTGGATGAATTAACCTGTAAGGCGGGATTCACACGACCGGGTATCCCGGCCGTGTGCCGGCCGTTCATAAATCGGCCGGCACCCGGCTGCATTAGGAATAATAGACCCCTAATGGGTCTATTCTCACGACCGATTTTTTGACGGCCGGGAAAACCGGCCGTCAAAAAATAGGACATGCTCCATTTTCGGCCGGGTAATACCCGGCCATCACCGGAATGTGTCCCGAGTGATGGCCGGGTCTACCGTCGCTCGCGCACTCTCTCTCCTCCTCCTCACAGAGTGCATGTGAGGAGGAGGAGGAGGGTCTTTTATTGCTCGCTGTAGGAGTCGGAATCCCCAATCCCCGGCCGGGGATTGGGGATTCCGCTACAGGAGAAGTGCGTGACTACACTGTCCAGATATGGACACAGCGAAGTCACTCACTTCTGCAGCGGAATCCCCGACTCTATGGCCGGGGATGCCGCTACAGGAGAAGTGCGTGACTACACTGTCCAGATATGGACACAGCGAAGTCACTCACTTCTGCAGCGGAATCCCCGACTCTATGGCCGGGGATGCCGCTACAGGAGAAGTGCATGACTACACTGTCCATATATGGACACAGCAAAGTCACGTACTTCTGCAGCGGAATCCCCGACTCTATGGCCGGGGATTCCGCTACAGGAGAAGTGAGTGACTACACTGTCCATATATAGACACAGCGAAGTCACGCACTTCTGCAGCGGAATCCCCGACTCTATGGCCGGAGATGCCGCTACAGGAGAAGTGCGTGACTACACTGTCCATATATGGACACAGCGAAGTCACGCACTTCTGCAGCGGAATCCCCGACTCTATGGCCGGGGATGCCGCTACAGGAGAAGTGCATGACTACACTGTCCATATATGGACACAGCAAAGTCACGTACTTCTGCAGCGGAATCCCCGACTCTATGGCCGGGGATTCCGCTACAGGAGAAGTGAGTGACTACACTGTCCATATATGGACACAGCGAAGTCACGCACTTCTGCAGCGGAATCCCCGACTCTATGGCCGGGGATTCCGCTACAGGAGAAGTGAGTGACTACACTGTCCATATATGGACACAGTGACGTCACTCACTTCTGAAGCGGAATTCCCGACCTGTGGCAGGGAATTCCTCTTCAGGAGAAGTCAGTGACTACACTGGCCATATATGGACATTGAAGTCAGTGACTTCTCCTGGAAGGGGGATGGGTGCAACCTACAGGGGGCTGTGTGGGATCACCTACAGGGGACTTGGTGGCATCACCTACAGGGGGCTGGGTGGCATCACCTACAGGGGGCTGGGTGGCATCACCTACAGGGGGCAGGGTGGAATCACCTACAGGGGGCAGGGTGGCATCACCTACAGGGGGCAGGGTGGGTGGCATCACCTACAGGGGGCTGGTGGGTGGCATCACCTACAGGGGCAGGGTGGCATCACCTACAGGGGGCAGGGTGGCATCACCAACAGGGGGCTGTGTGGCATCACCAAAATGGTGGTAACCGGAAACCGTCATTAAGTTGCTGTTGACAGACCTGTTATCTTATTATGTGCCTCGATGTAAGACTTTGAGTGCTGCTTGGATGCATTAGAAAGTACATGGTGGGTTAAGGTATTTGGATATCACAATCTCTTCATCGACCAGGGTTTCCTCAATGATTGGGCAGCCAACAGCTGACCTCAGGACTGTCCAGTGCCAGAGCCTTTTGTTAAATGGATTCAAACTTTTCAAACAACTTATGCTAGTCATATAGTATACATGATATATATCGACTTTGTAATTTACTTACTGTTACAATTTTGCTGTTATGTGTCTCAATTCACTGCCTGCCATTAGAAGTCTATGGGGAGCAGGAGCAGAGTGAGAAAGACACAGACAGATGTGCTGCAGCTTCCTGGTAATTGTTAGGGTATGTGCACACACACTAATTACGTCCGTAAGTGACGGACGTATTTCGGCCGCAAGTCCCGGACCGAACACAGTGCAGGGAGCCGGGCTCCTAGCATCATACTTATGTACGATGCTAGGAGTCCCTGCCTCTCCGTGGAACTACTGTCCCGTACTGAAAACATGATTACAGTACGGGACAGTTGTCCTGCAGCGGGGCCGAGACTCCTAGCATCGTACATAAGTATGATGCTAGGAGCCCGGCTCCCTGCACTGAGTTCGGTCCGGAACTTGCGGCCGAAATACGTCCGTATATTACGGACGTAATTAGTGTGTGTGCACATACCCTTAGGGTATGTGCACCCGTGAACTGTCTTTTACGTCTGAAAAGACAGACTGTTTTCAGGAGAAAACAGCTGCGTCGTTTCAGACGTAAAAGCTCCTCCTCGCATTATGCGAGGCGTCTTTGACGCTCGTAAATCTTGAGCTGCTCTTCATTGACTTCAATGAAGAACGGCTCAAATTACGTTGCAAAGAAGTGCCCTGCACTTCTTTGCCGAGGCAGTCAATTTACGCGTCGTCGTTTGACAGCTGTCAAACGACGACGCGTAAATTACAGGTCGTCGGCACAGTACGTCGGCAAACCCATTCAAATGAATGGGCAGATGTTTGCCGACGTATTGTAGCCCTATTTTCAGGCGTAAATCGAGGCATAATACGCCTCGTTTATGCCTGAAAATAGGTTGTGTGAACCCTGCCTTACTGTCTCACTCCAGTGCTGAATTCAATGCTACACTTCTCATTACTGCTGTATAATCTCCTCCATGCTGCTGCAGCTTCTATATATGTGTTAGATCGAGATAGGAGAGCAGGATTTTAATGGCACTAAACCGCATGAGGAGAGTGCCAGGGACTGCATGGAAAAGGAAGGAGGAGTATGTTTACAATGAAGAAAATGGCCAGGAGCATAATTGGTTACAGGTAAAGGCCTCATGCACACATCCTACACCAACTTCACGTCCGTTTAAAACTGATCCGTGTGTCCGTTGCGACATCTGTGTGGTTTCCATTGTCACTCCGCGTCCGTTCCATTGTTCAGTTTTAAACGGATGCTGTGCTTCCGTTTGTCTTCCATTTTAAAACAGTCTGCTAAAATCCATCTTGTGTGTTGAATGCAGTGAACTTTGGCACGCCCTGCCATTGCTTAGCAACGGATCCGTGAAAAACGGACGACACACGTATGCCGTCCATGTGCCGTCCATATTTTTGACTGACCCATAGACTTCAATGGGCCCCATGGTCACTGAACAACGGACAAAATAAGGACATGCACTACTTTTGACGGAACGGATGAACAGAACCGTCAAAACAACTGAAGTGTGCATGGCCCCATAGAAATGAATGTGTCAGAGTGCTATCAGTTAAAAAAAACGGATAACACTCTGAAGAAAATAACTGAAGTGGGCATGAGGCCTAAGGCCCCATGCACACGACCGTGCCCGCAATCACGACCCAATTGCGGGCACGGCCGGCCGCCGACTGCCACCCGCATTTTTGGGCCGTGCTCCCATACAAAGTATAGGAGCACGGCCCGTAAAATACGAAAAATAGGACATGCTCCATAATTCCCGGCACGGTTCCACGGCACGGACACCCATCCATAGCGCTACGGAAAGATGTCCGCGTTCAATGAAAGTGAATGGGTCCATTTTTGCGGCCCGCAGGTTTTTTACGGTCGTGTGCATGGGGCCTAAGAGGCATGTTTAGCGGGGTATATATGGAGGAGTTCAAGGGAATAACCCCCTCTTACCTTCTGCTGTAGCGAGAGGTTATACCAGCCCTCCCTCCTTGTGTTATGGTATTCTGCGGTTGTTTCGTTCTTTTCTTTTCCTGCAGATATCACAGCTGGCGGGATAATGGCCCTGAAGGTGTGATCGAATACCCTACATGCACACTGCCTGGCAGCAGTTGTTTGGCATCACAGGACAGAAGATAGAACACTAACAAAGCCTTAAAGCGAGTCATTTCTAATTTTATATATATATATATATATATATATATATATATATATATATATATATATATATATATATATATATATGTGTTAATTAAAAACAGAGATCCAAAAAATAGGCAGCACACCATAGAAATCAGTGAAAAAGAGGGTACTTTATTAACCCCAAGTGCGACGTTTCAGCTCTATCCACTAGAGCCTTTCTCAAGCAAATGACAAGTGAAACAACAGTGGTATAAATCAAGGTACCAATTAACAAATCAATAACAGCAATCAAATACAAATTTAGGTATATTGCAAAGAAGTGTAAGTACAATGTGAAACATATCTTCAATGGTGATATATCAGTACAAGTGCATACAGAGTACAATAATACAAAAGTGTTAAAGAGTACACTTACAGGTTAATTCATCCAGTCAGTGTAAATTATGAATCAATAATAACACATACACATGTGTATACAATCGTGAAATCAAAACAGTGTTCAGTTTAAAACGGATATCACCTGGGGATGTCAGATCATGCAGCCGCAATGGCGGCGTCCACGAGGCGCAACTGCGCATCTGAGTATACGGATGCCATCTTGGGTACTGGCTACCGAAAGGTAAGGGAAATATTACAGGCATTATGCCTATAGATAAAAACAGACGTTAATTGACCGAGAATAGATCAGGGTGGCAGACATGAAAGCCCAAGAATACCACGGACCCCGACATTAAATAGCTCTAATCCAGTGAGGGGGAAACAACGTCTAAACAGTGCTAAAGGGACGGCAGGAGGTCACAGATCCGCAACCAGCAGATCCGTGTCACTCACATATAGGGAAAGCACCGTCACATGTATGCTATTTAATGTCGGGGTCCGTGGTATTCTTGGGCTTTCATGTCTGCCACCATGATCTATTCTCGGTCAATTAACGTCTGTTTTTATCTATAGGCATAATGCCTGTAATATTTCCCTTACCTTTCGGTAGCCAGTACCCAAGATGGCATCCGTATACTCAGATGCGCAGTACGCATGCGCCTATTACGTCACACGCCTGGTTGACCTTTGCTCTCAGCCATACATCCGCACATGCGCAGTTGCGCCTCGTGGACGCCGCCATTGCGGCTGCATGATCTGACATCCCCAGGTGATATCCGTTTTAAACTGAACACTGTTTTGATTTCACGATTGTATACACATGTGTATGTGTTATTATTGATTCATAATTTACACTGACTGGATGAATTAACCTGTAAGGCGGGATTCACACGACCGGGTATCCCGGCCGTGTGCCGGCCGTTCATAAATCGGCCGGCACCCGGCTGCATTAGGAATAATAGACCCCTAATGGGTCTATTCTCACGACCGATTTTTTGACGGCCGGGAAAACCGGCCGTCAAAAAATAGGACATGCTCCATTTTCGGCCGGGTAATACCCGGCCATCACCGGAATGTGTCCCGAGTGATGGCCGGGTCTACCGTCGCTCGCGCACTCTCTCTCCTCCTCCTCACAGAGTGCATGTGAGGAGGAGGAGGAGGGTCTTTTATTGCTCGCTGTAGGAGTCGGAATCCCCAATCCCCGGCCGGGGATTGGGGATTCCGCTACAGGAGAAGTGCGTGACTACACTGTCCAGATATGGACACAGCGAAGTCACTCACTTCTGCAGCGGAATCCCCGACTCTATGGCCGGGGATGCCGCTACAGGAGAAGTGCGTGACTACACTGTCCAGATATGGACACAGCGAAGTCACTCACTTCTGCAGCGGAATCCCCGACTCTATGGCCGGGGATGCCGCTACAGGAGAAGTGCATGACTACACTGTCCATATATGGACACAGCAAAGTCACGTACTTCTGCAGCGGAATCCCCGACTCTATGGCCGGGGATTCCGCTACAGGAGAAGTGAGTGACTACACTGTCCATATATAGACACAGCGAAGTCACGCACTTCTGCAGCGGAATCCCCGACTCTATGGCCGGAGATGCCGCTACAGGAGAAGTGCGTGACTACACTGTCCATATATGGACACAGCGAAGTCACGCACTTCTGCAGCGGAATCCCCGACTCTATGGCCGGGGATGCCGCTACAGGAGAAGTGCATGACTACACTGTCCATATATGGACACAGCAAAGTCACGTACTTCTGCAGCGGAATCCCCGACTCTATGGCCGGGGATTCCGCTACAGGAGAAGTGAGT